>NC_141062.1:60350353-60357853 GCF_041138505.1 Cibotium barometz
CCTGTTCAGCTCTTTCTGAAAACAACTAGTAGAAAGCTTTCCTGTGGTTTGAAAATTAGTACCTTTGAAGAGGTGAATATCCAAAAAATCCACAGATGAATTGGAGATGACATGTGTTATCTTGATATGCTCCTGAAGATCCTTTGCATAGTTGCTAAGATGTTGAAGCAAAGTGGTGTGAGACCCATGCCAAAAACCTAAAGCGTCATCAATGTATCTTTTGTAGTAGAGTAGCTCTGTTGTGGGATGTACCTGTTCTTGAAGGTTTTCTAAATAACATAGAAAAAGGCAGGCATAGACAACAGCAAATTACTCCCCATAGCAGTGCCTCTGATTTGATGCCAAAAAGTGCCATTAAACTCAAGATAGTGGTTCTTGAGAACAAGAGAGGCAATTGTCATGATGAGGTTGAGCTCTACATGGTTGAAGTCACCCTGTATCATCATCTTGAGGGCATGGAGTCCTTCATTGGTGGGAATACTGGGGTACAGAGATTCCACATCAAATGTGAAGAGGATAATTTCTTGTGGTAGATGAAGCTCAGATAACTCTTTAATCAGAGTGAGGGAGTCTTTTAGATGTTGCTTTTGTTGGAGGAGAATGGGGAAAAGCTTATGATGAAGCCATATAGACGCATTCTCAAAAACAAAGCCATTGTAAGAGCAGATTGGCCTTCCGACCACTGTAGGTTTGTGGATTTTGGGCAAGAAGTAAAGAGAGCAAACTCTGAACCCTTGCTCTGGCTTCTGCAAAATAAACTTTGCTTCATCCCTTGAGAGCACACTAGACTTTTGACAGATGCAGGCAAGCCTATCAAACAGTTCATTCAATGGAGCTTGGGTGACTGGGAGATAGACCTGTTGATCTAGAAGTTGCCGATCACCTTCATTAAGATACCATGATTTATCAAGAATTACCAAACCAAGGTTTTTATCTGCTGGCTTGATAATGATGTTATGGTTCTTTATCAATCTGTTAAGGGCTCTTCTCAAATGAAGCGAAAGCTTGTTTTGAGGAAGTCGCTCACATGAAGAGATTGAATTTTGAAGTATGACTCTTCCAGTGTTGATGATGTCTTCCAGAGGCTGATAAACTTTAGAAGGATTCCAATTCGGGTTTGCAACTCGAAAAGGAGGAAGAGGTCTATCTGGTGCATTTCTGAAAAACCATCGAAGACGAAGTTGCCTTGCAAAATTATCATAGTCTTTGGTGAGATGTGTTGAATCCGGAAACTTTGACGGAGGAATATATCCCAAACCAAGTCCTAGAAGCTTTTTCTCGCTAAATGAAAGCTTGTACTGAGAGAGATTGTGGATGGCAGTGTTTGAAACACGTTGATCCACCTCAGTTGGAGTCTTTCTAGAGAAAAGCAATAGAGCATAGCGCTCGGGATCTTGGAGAGGGAGCCAGAAGAGGTGCCTTAACGCCGGGGATTTCGAGACCGAGATCGGCTCGGTGGAGCGGATCTGCTTCGTGAATTTTGCCGATTTTGTTTCTGTCCCGAACCAGATTTCTGGGTATTGCGGCCTTGTCGAGAAGAGGAAGGCTGTGCAGAGGAGGGGGTGGAAGTCTTCTTCCTTTGAGGTTGATTTCCACCCCCTTGCCGGTTTCCCTGCTGGTTTTTTGGCTGGGTAGACTTGCCTTTATTTGGCTTGTTTCCCTGCTGCTGCTGCTGCTTACCTTGGTGGTTGTTTGCCGGTCTTTCTGTTGATTGCCTTTCTTAGAAGCTTGGTTGCTTCTAGTTTTCTTCTTGTTGTTGTTCTGGCTATTGTTCTGGCTTTTCTTTTGTTGATTATCTTTCCGTTTTTTGTTTGTCCCACCTGTGTCATTTGCTAGACTTTTCTTTAGCTTGTTGATCTGTGCTTGAACTTGCTTCTGAACTTGCTCTTTGACTAGCTTGGCTATAGAGGGTTCAGTAGGAAGAGATTCTGCATCTCCCATGGCTTGATCCTGTGCAGCTTTCCTCTTGGTGAAAGCAGCTTGCTTGATCTTAGAGTTAAGGAGATGAGAGACCCTGAAATTATTTATGGCAGTTTTGAAATCCTTTGAGCAGCTTGTTCTTCCAAGTCTTCATGGTGTTTTCCCATAAAGCGTGTGGGCTGTCCATGAGTTCCAAAGCAGCCATGAGGTTCAGGATTTCCTGGAGACTGGCTTCAAAAGTGGAGGCATAAGCATCCAGCTTCTTTTCTTGATTCTCTACCAGCTTTGCTTGGGCTTCAATGAGGACTTCCAAGCAGCTGCTCCTGTAATTTTTACAAAGATCTTGTAGAGTTTGATTGAGAAAGGCCTGTCCTTGTTCATCTTGCACAGTAAGGCGGGGTGGTTTGAGTCGAAGACTGTTAGGTACGGTGCCTTCTTCTCTTTGCTCTCTAAGCTTTTTGAGGTAAGCTTGACTTTTCTCAAAAGCTAAAAACATCTTCTTGTACTCCTCGATAGACTTCTTCAAGAAATCTTTAAGGTGAGAAGGTTGAGCGATGGGAAGAGTAGGCAGAGCAAAAAGGTCATCATAGGATGATGATGAAGCACCAAGTGTAAACCTGTATTGGTTTTGTGCATTAGCAGTATCTGTGGAATCATCCATTCTCCGCTTAGCACGTTCTCTTTCTCCACTAGCAAATTGAAACGCTCCCTGGCTGGTAGAAGGGTTGTCTTGACCTTCGTTTGCTGCCTCTGGGATGGTGTTCAAAAGCACCATGATAGCAAAGGTTTAGGGTTTAGGGGTTTTTTCAGGTGTGCGGTTGTGGAGTGATGAAGATAAATAACCGGTAGCTGCGGCAGCTAAAAGTAGCTGCGGCAGCAAAAAATAAATTTTTCGGGGGGCCGGTTACGTGATAGTCAAGTGGAGTGTATGTAAGATATGGTGTTGAGGTGTGAATAGTATGAACTTAAGATGGCCACGCACTATGACCAAGAAGTCCAAAATCCCACCTCACGAGGACAACAGCTAGCCGAAAAATACGACCTAGTTGCCCACGCAAACTAAAGGCTAAGATGTGGGGACAACAACTTGCCGTAAAAGAACGACTAGTTGCCCACCAAACCAAAGGCTAAGACGTGGGGACAACAACTTGCCGCAAAAGAACGACTAGTTGCCCTCAAAAATAAAGGTAAGGGGAAGGGAAGGTGCATCAATCGAAATGACACTTAGCATGCCACGCAATATGACATTATGCCAGATCGAAGGAGCATACTCAGCAGAAAGACACTGAACCAGCCAAATTAATGACCAAGTGCCTCTTGCTAAGCACCAAACCAATGGCCTTACTCACACACACAAGAAAGACACTTTACTTGCCCAAAAAAAGGACTAAGTGCCTAACATACACAAAAACACAAGACAAAATTTGATTTGATTTAAGAGACAAAAAAGACTTAAAAAAGTCGATTTCTTGTATTAACTTGAGGGTGTAGTTCCAAACTAGTTTCGCTCTAGAATGAGCTCTTCAGTGGAACACCCAAGTTTGAGATTACAAGAATGAGAGCTCTTCCTTATGTAGAGAAGGGAGGGCTAGCTTTTGCCTCTTTGCATGTGGGATAATTCAGCCTTTTGTTGTGAAAAAGCAAGCTTAGGACATGAAGAACCCAATGCAACAAACGGCGCTCGAATCGGATAAGTAGAGCTCTCTAAACAAGTAAAAGAAGCTCAATAGCATCTCATGCAAGCTATGGGTTTTGAACTCATGACCTCTTTCATTAGAGTCACAAGCCTTAACCATTAGGCTAGAGTGGACATGTTGACTCTACATGCAAAAATAAGTTACATAAGGTAACTAGAAGACTAGAGAGATGCATAAAATAGGTGGAGGGTTTTCCCGATAGCAGAACCAAACATGGGAGGTCTCATATGCTGTTAAGCCGATGCTCCCAAGGGTTGCTTTACAAAGGTGGGTCCACGCTAAAAATAGTACTTACTAAAAATAGAAAGTTACAAATTAGAGGTTCGAAACCTTGATCTAACAAGATAGGAGCGCAGATTCCTTGGATTTCTCCAGCAAATCATAGGTCTAGGTATATGCTTCAGCTCGGGATTTTGTTGGCAAAGCCGAAAAAGTTTAGGGTTTAGGGTTTAGGGTTTAGGGTTTAGGGATTAGGGGTTTTTCAGGTTGCAGTTGTGGAGTGATAAAGATAAATAACCGGTAGCTGCGGCAGCAAAAAGTTGCTGCGGCAGCAAAAAATAAATTTTATTTTTTTTTTTTTTTTTTTTTTTTTTTTTTTTTAGGGTTTAGGGTTTAGGGGTTTTTTCAGGTGTGCGGTTGTGGAGTGATAAAGATAAATAACCGGTAGCTGCGGCAGCAAAAAGCAGCTGCGGCAGCAAAAAATAAATTTTTCGGGGGGCCGGTTACGTGATAGTCAAGTGAAGTGTATGTAAGATATGGTGTTGAGGTGTGAATAGTATGAACTTAAGATGGCCACGCACTATGACCAAGAAGTCCAAAATCCCACCTCACGAGGACAACAGCTAGCCGAAAAATACGACCAAGTTGCCCACGCAAAATAAAGGCTAAGATGTGGGACAACAACTTGCCGCAAAAGAACGACTAGTTGTCCACCAAACCAAAGGCTAAGACGTGGGGACAACAACTTGTCGCAAAAGAACGACTAGTTGCCCTCAAAAATAAAGGTAAGGGGAAGGGAAGGTGCATCAATCGAAATGACACTTAGCATGCCACGCAATATGACATTATGCCAGATCGAAGGAGCATACTCAGTAGAAAGACACTAAACCAGCCAAATTAATGACCAAGTGCCTCTTACTAAGCACCAAACCAATGGCCTTACTCACACACACAAGAAAGACACTTTACTTGCCCAAAAAAGGACTAAGTGCCTAACATACACAAAACACAAGACAAAATTTGATTTGATTTAAGAGACAAAAAAGACTTAAAAAAGTCGATTTCTTGTATTAACTTGAGGGTGTAGTTCCAAACTAGTTTCGCTCTAGAATGAGCTCTTCAGTGGAACACCCAAGTTTGAGATTACAAGAATGAGAGCTCTCCCTTATGTAGAGAAGGGAGGGCTAGCTTTTGCCTCTTTGCATGTGGGATAATTCAGCCTTTTGTTGTGAAAAAGCAAGCTTAGGACATGAAGAACCCAATGCAACAAACGGCGCTCGAATCGGATAAGTAGAGCTCTCTAAACAAGTAAAAGAAGCTCAATAGCATCTCATGCAAGCTATGGGTTTTGAACTCATGACCTCTTTCATTAGAGTCACAAGCCTTAACCATTAGGCTAGAGTGGACATGTTGACTCTACATGCAAAAATAAGTTACATAAGGTAACTAGAAGACTAGAGAGATGCATAAAATAGGTGGAGGGTTTTCCCGATAGCAGAACCAAACATGGGAGGTCTCATATGCTGTTAAGCCGATGCTCCCAAGGGTTGCTTTACAAAGGTGGGTCCACGCTAAAAATAGTACTTACTAAAAATAGAAAGTTACAAATTAAAGGTTCGAAACCTTGATCTAACAAGATAGGAGCGCAGATTCCTTGGATTTCTCCAGCAAATCATAGGTCTAGGTATATGCTTCAGCTCGGGATTTTGTTGGCAAAGCCGAAAAAGTTTAGGGTTTAGGGAGGCCCCCAAGTTTAAAGCTTTGGTGTACTTGGAGTAGTCAAGCTTAAGAACCAGGGGGATCCGCTTACTCGAAGAGGTTTCTCGATTGGAAGCCTTTAGAAGTAGAGCTGTTCGCATATTGTACTTGACCTTGCTGAAAGTTTTCCGAAGGAGAGAATCCGGATATCCTCTACCTCGAAGTCGTTGGAAAAACAAAAGCTTTAGCTTGATGTAGCTTTGAAGCGTGCTTTCCCTGATGACATAACGCTTAAGTTCTCCAATGATGAAGGATTCCTTTTGATGACTAGGGTGCCAGGAAGAGAAAGGGAGGTATTGATACCTGTTCAGCTCTTTCTGAAAACAACTAGTAGAAAGCTTTCCTGTGGTTTGAAAATTAGTACCTTTGAAGAGGTGAATATCCAAAAAATCCACAGATGAATTGGAGATGACATGTGTTATCTTGATATGCTCCTGAAGATCCATTGCATAGTTGCTAAGATGTTGAAGCAAAGTGGTGTGAGACCCATGCCAAAAACCTAAAGCGTCATCAATGTATCTTTTGTAGTAGAGTAGCTCTGTTGTGGGATGTACCTGTTCTTGAAGGTTTTCTAAATAACATAGAAAAAGGCAGGCATAGACAACAGCAAAATTACTCCCCATAGCAGTGCCTCTGATTTGATGCCAAAAAGTGCCATTAAACTCAAGATAGTGGTTCTTGAGAAACAAGAGAGGCAATTGTCATGATGAGGTTGAGCTCTACATGGTTGAAGTCACCCTGTATCATCATCTTGAGGGCATGCAGTCCTTCATTGGTGGGAATACTGGGGTACAGAGATTCCACATCAAATGTGAAGAGGATAATTTCTTGTGGTAGATGAAGCTCAGATAACTCTTTAATCAGAGTGAGGGAGTCTTTTAGATGTTGCTTTTGTTGGAGGAGAATGGGGAAAAGCTTATGATGAAGCCATATAGACGCATTCTCAAAAACAAAGCCATTGTAAGAGCAGATTGGCCTTCCGACCACTGTAGGTTTGTGGATTTTGGGCAAGAAGTAAAGAGAGCAAACTCTGAACCCTTGCTCTGGCTTCTGCAAAATAAACTTTGCTTCATCCCTTGAGAGCACACTAGACTTTTGACAGATGCAGGCAAGCCTATCAAACAGTTCATTCAATGGAGCTTGGGTGACTGGGAGATAGACCTGTTGATCTAGAAGTTGCCGATCACCTTCATTAAGATACCATGATTTATCAAGAATTACCAAACCAAGGTTTTTATCTGCTGGCTTGATAATGATGTTATGGTTCTTTATCAATCTGTTAAGGGCTCTTCTCAAATGAAGCGAAAGCTTGTTCTGAGGAAGTCGCTCACATGAAGAGATTGAATTTTGAAGTATGACTCTTCCAGTGTTGATGATGTCTTCCAGAGGCTGATAAACTTTAGAAGGATTCCAATTCGGGTTTGCAACTCGAAAAGGAGGAAGAGGTCTATCTGGTGCATTTCTGAAAAACCATCGAAGACGAAGTTGCCTTGCAAAATTATCATAGTCTTTGGTGAGATGTGTTGAATCCGGAAACTTTGACGGAGGAATATATCCCAAACCAAGTCCTAGAAGCTTTTTCTCGCTAAATGAAAGCTTGTACTGAGAGAGGTTGTGGATGGCAGTGTTTGAAACACGTTGATCCACCTCAGTTGGGGTCTTTCTAGAGAAAAAGCAATAGAGCATAGCGCTCGGGATCTTGGAGAGGGAGCCAGAAGAGGTGCCTTAACGCCGGGGATTTCGAGACCGAGATCGGCTCGGTGGAGCGGATCTGCTTCGTGAATTTTGCCGATTTTGTTTCTGTCCCGAACCAGATTTCTGGGTATTGCGGCCTTGTCGAGAAGAGGAAGGCTGTGCAGAGGAGGGGGTGGAAGTCTTCTTCCTTTGAGGTTGATTTCCACCCCCT